>NW_027671325.1:0-35992 GCF_964165515.1 Mesoplodon bidens
TCCTGGAGCTGAGCAACTCAAGGGCTTATACTTAGAATAACCTTTGAGATCACCCAGTCTAAGCTCCCATTGGATGCTAGATCCCATCTACTGCACCGCTCTCAAACGGCCACTCCATTTTACTTGAACAGTCCCAGGGTCAGGGAAAGCACTGATACAGTTCTCCATGATACACACTTTAATTTTATACCCTTGTGCTTCTCTCTCTGCAGGACAGACTCCTAGAAGTGGGGTTCCCGGGTCAAGGGATGCACACCTTCTGCATTTTGGTGACTCCACGGGTTGGGCTGATTTGAATCAGCATGTCGGCGTCACGGGGAGACACAATGAAGGAAGGACTTCCTAACTGTGAATGATGTTCCACAACTGATGAGACTACCTGGGCTGGGGTAAGTGTTCAAGAAGAGACCAGACAGTCAGGATGCTGTAGGAGGGATTACAGCCCTGGTGAGGAGACCAGTGCAGCTGATAATGATACCTAAGGTCTCTCTGAAATTCAGCCCTGTGGGACAAGGTGGAGAAGCACTCGGAACCTCTCCAGTGTGGTGAATCCCATAGTGATAGCTCGTTTGTCCCTGACCCTTTTCAACAATAGAAGGTATTTCCCAGGTGAGTCTCAGAGAGCACCAAAGGCTATGAAGGACCAGCTTTGCCCTGCTCTCCCAAAGCACCCTGCCCCGTGTTCTTGAGTCTCTGTGGGTGCTTCCCACTAGGATTTTGGCATCCTCTGTAGTCGCTGCATCTCCAGTTTGGAGCATCGGGGTACTGCTGTAACTGTCTACCGGTGGTCTCAGGATATAGACAAGCTTTTCCCAATGGGAAAAGAGGTCTTTTTGTGCATCGGAAGAGGGGCACAGCTGCAGATAGAAAGTCCGGCCGGTAGCAAGATTCAGGCACAGCTGCTGTTTCTCACGGTTGTGGATGGAGATCTTGACAAACTTCAAGGGAAGCAGCCTGGTGAGCTCTAGGGTCTTCACGGGCTTGCAACCTCTCCCCTTGGTGATCCCGGCGCATCTGACATGCTCTTCACAGACTTTCGTTGTTCGGGCCAGCAGCATGACGTCAGGTAGTGGGAAGAGGGGGCTGGTGGATGCGACACCCACAGTCACCCTTCGGACGCGGTTGTCTAGGTCAATCAGTTCTCCTTTCTTGCTGACCTGGATAAAGTCGCTCTCAAACATGGGAGCGTACTTGAAAATGTCATACTCTCCTCCCTCGTACAGTTGTCGTTGCAGGACCCCCATGGAGGTCCTCAACACCCCCACTGAACAGTAGCTATTGGCCGTGTAATGAGGTAAACTCTCACTGCTCATGGCTCTCTTCGTTCAAGACAGAGCCACCAGCCACAAATTGAGTCTCGGAGAGAGAGAGGGAACGAAAGCAACTCGTCACCTCCCTGCAGGACTCTGCCAGAGTCTCTTGGCCCGACCATATTTATACCGCAAGTCCTTTGTGACCCGTCACCATCACATCGTACACCCCTTTGTTGAGCCTCCAAGTCCCCACCCCCTTGGGGCAGGCTCACCAGCCTCCCCCTAAACCAACCACCATGTCCATAGGGAACAGGCTGACCCTGCCAGGGTATAGGTGTGGGTAGGCTGGATAGTCTTTCTACTCAAAAGGTTGAGAAAACCCTCCTGCTCTTGTAAATATCTGGGTGGCTTCCAGTCTTGTTGTTGTTACAGATCTCCATCATCTTGGCGCTTCTGCTGAATGATGTCCTGGGGATAAAATCCTGGAAGTGGACCGTGTACTTGCTAAGGGCAGGCATCCTATGGGGATTGCTGTTCTCTGTGCCCCCAGCGTATACAGCCCAGTGCTGGCAGGAACTTAGAAAGAGTGCTGCTACCTGTCAGAGTCCCACTGGTACTGTCATTTCCAGGATATGGAGAATTTTCTCACCCATTTTCTCTTTTCAAGGAGGCTAACTTTTTATATTTGTGGTTTTTTTTTTTTACAGTTTTAGAAACTGTTTTTATTGTGAAATACAACACACACTCATGAAAGTGCACAAACCATAAATATATAGCTTAATGAGTAACAAGAAAGTGAGCACCCTTGTAGCTGCCACCCAGAGCAAGAAATAGAACCCTGCCAGCCCCTCTTCTGCATGCTCCCTCCCCACAAAGGGAACCCAACCTTGGCTTCTATTTTTTTTCTTTTCCCCCTTCTTTTTTATTGACAGTGTAGTTGATTTACAAGGTTGTATTCGTTTCTGTTGTGTTAATTTCTGATTCAGTTTCATGTGTATTCTTTGTATATTTCATGTATAGTCTTTTTCCTATTCTTTTCCATTATGGTTGATCACAGGATACTGACTATAGTTCTCTGTGCTCTACAGTAGGACCCTGCTGTTTATCCACCCTGTAGTTTGTATCTGCTAATCCCAAACTCCCAATCCTTCCCCGCCCCCAACCCCACTGAAAACCCCAAGTCTCTTCCCTATGTCTGGGAGTCTGTTTCTGTTTTGCAGATATGTTCATTTGCGTCGTACTTTAGAGTCCACGTATAAGGGCTATCATGTGGTGAGAAATGTTATTTTTTAAATAGGCTTCCCAGGTGATCCTTATGCATGTGAATGTTGGAGAACTACTGTCTTCCACTGTAAAGTTATGGCATACTGGGGCTGAAAGAGGCCCCCCAGACCTCCTAGCCCAGTGGTTTTCCAACTTGGCTGCTGCACAGTAGAATTATTGGGTGAGATTTTTAAAACTCCCGGTGCTGGAGGGCTTACCCCACCTAAATGTCATCAGAATCTCTGGGATTGGGGTCAGGCTATCAATGTTTGTTTGTTTGTTTGTTTGTTTGTTTTGAAGCTCCCCAGGGAACTCCCAACATACAACCAAGGGTAAGAATCACTGCAGCGGTCCAATCCATTGGTTTTACAGTTGGGGACCCCGTGGCTGCCCACAGAGGTACCATTACAGAGAGGCAGAGTGACCCAGGAGAGTCAGTGGCCCAGACAGGATAGGAACTCAGATTTCCTGACTCCTCGTTGGTGCTGCTTCTACCATAAAGATTGTGTCCCTTTGTTGAGCCAATGACAACCCTGATCCCCCCCGTGTTCTGTTTTACCCTACACAAAGTAAAATAACTCCCAATGGTTTCATTTCCTTACAAGCCAGAGAGAGTTTCTGTTTTCATAAGGTGAACCTCTGACCCCAGCTATGGCCTAAAGCTCAGCCCCGGCTGCAGACTTGTCCTCCCTCCACCCTACGTGCCCTGGAGAAGCCTTGCTGGGAAAACAGGCTTCTCTTTCGGGCAGTGGCTATGCACGTGTGACCTGCGAGCAAGCGACCAAAACCTTTTTCTGTGCTTATTTCCTTGCCTTCTACAGAGTGCCCATAACCAAACCAAAGGGCTTTGCTGAGAAAAGGATGGTTTTTCCATAACATAGCCTCGTGCTAGGCACAGCACGGCACAGACACCCCGTAAATACTTGATGAATTCAGTAATTAATTCAGCAACGCAAGTTTACACATCACGCAGTCACCTCCCCCAGCTTATCTTCTCCCCAAACTATATTTACATAGTAAATCTTATTTCCAAAGATTCGCAACCTCGCAATGAACATTTCTGTATAGTGCATCTATTTCCAGCCCTAGTGAATGGCTGAATGATACTTAATACCTATCTTGTACAACAAAATTTTGATTCTGGGGTCTCAGGCCAAAGCACAATTCGCATCACAGAAGTCACTGTCAAGTCCCTACCAGGCGAGGGGACATAGAAAACACAAGATAGCATTTCTTTTGGAGTTGTACGGTTTCCTTTATTAAAGAAAGTAGGAACTGCCTCTCTAGGGAAGGACCCAAGCCAACCGGGGCTTTGTCTACCTCCCAGTGGTCATGTGTGAGCCTTGGTGCTGAATCAGGAGTGACTGAAGCGCCTAAAGAAGGAGAGGATCTCACTGGATGCCTTACTTAGAGTCCCCGAACTGGTGGCGGGCTGGCTCTTCCTCCGTCTGCGAGCTGTCCTCCCCTCCTTGGTCAACTTTGGGGTTTTCATGGCCGCATGAGGACCAGTGGGAGGATGCTTTCTGGGTCTTGTCCCCTCGTGTCCTGTGGTGACCTTCACCTGTCCTGCGGTGATGGGAACTTTTCCTCGATGAAGACGTGTCCTTCTTTCCTTTTTTTCCTTCCAGGCTTCATCCCTGGGGTGGGAGACCTTCTGGCTTCCATCCCCTTCAGACGTGTAGCCTTCGCTCTGCAAGGTGGAGACCACGGGGGCTGCGACCTTCCCTTCAGCTCTTCCAGCAGCAGGCTTGCTGGTTGTGACTGCACCTGGCAACACCATGCTCATGCTGCTCTCTGGACCATCTGCCCCCGTCGAGGATGTGCTGGCAACATCCGCCGAGACCAGGCTCGTGTCCTGCAGGGATAGGCTGGCAGCACCTGCAGTGGCCTGGCCGGATCCGCTTTCTCCTGGATCCTCGATGGTGGCTCCCGCCAGGCCCACGGTCATCCCTGCCGCCGATCCTTCGGCGCCTTTCAGGGCTGCAGGTGACCCACGGGGGGCATGATGGATTCCCTCTCCCCCCACATAAGCACAAGACGTGGCTCCAGTCACGTCACGAAGCTTGCGAAGCCCAACCTCATCCTGATCCCTTTCTCTGTGGAGCTCTGTGGTCTGAGCCAAGGGGAGGAGAGACAGGTAAGATAGAGATGACAGAAAGTGAGCTCAGAACTGTCCGCTCCTCTCTCATCCTGGAGCTGAGCAACTCAAGGCCTTATACTTAGAATAACCTTTGAAATCACCCAGTCTAAGCTCCCATTGGATGCAAGACCCCATCTACTGCACCCCTGTCAAACGGCCACTCCACTGTACTTGAACAGTCCCAGGGCCAGGGAGAGCACTGATACAATTCTCCATGATGCTATGCACTTTAACTTTATACCCTTGTGCTTCTCTCCCTGCAGGACAGATTCCTAGAAGTGGGGTTCCTGGGTCAAGGGATGCACACCTTCTACATTTTGGTGACTCCACGGGTTGGGCTGATTTGAGTCAGCATGTCGGAGTCCCGGGGAGACACAATGAAGGAAGGACTTCCTAGCTGTGAATGATGTTCCCCACCTGCTGAGACTACCTGGGCTGGGGTAAGTGTTCAGGAAGAGAGCAGACAGTCAGGATGCTGTAGGAGGGATTACAGCCCTGGTGATGAGACCAGTGCAGCCGAGATGATACCTAAGGTCTCTCTGAAATTCGGCCTCGTGGGACAAGGTGGAGAAGCACTCGGAACCTCTCCCGTGTGGGGACTCCCGTAGTGATAGCTCGTTTGTCCCTGACCCTTTTCAACGGTAGAAGGTATTTCCCAGGCGAGTCTCAGAGAGCACCAAAGGCTATGAAGGACCAGCTTTGCCCTGCTCTCCCAAAGCACCCTGCCCCGTGTTCTTGAGTCCCTGTCGGTGCTTACCACTAGGATGTTGGCATCCTCTGTAGTCGCTGCATCTCCAGTTTGGAGCATCGGGGTACTGCTGTAACTGTCTACCGGTGGTCTCAGGATATAGACAAGCTTTTCCCAATAGGAAAAGAGGTCTTCTTGTGCGTCGGAAGAGGGGCACAGCTGCAGGTAGAAAGTCCGGCCGGTAGCAAGATTCAGGCACAGCTGCTGTTTCTCCCGGTTGTGGATGGAGATCTTGACAAACTTCAAGGGGAGCAGCCTGGTGAGCTCTAGGGTCTTCACGGGCTTGCAACCTCTCCCCTTGGTGACCCCGGCACAGACTCTCCTTGGTCGGGCCAGCAGCATGACGTCAGGTAGCGGGAAGAGGGGGCTGGTGGATGCGACGCCCACAGTCACCGTTCGGACGCGGTTGTCTAGGTCAATCAGTTCTCCTTCCTTGCTGACCTGGATAAAGTCGCTCTCCAACATGGGAGCGTGCTTGAAAATGTCATACTCTCCTCCCTCGTACAGTTGTCGTTGCAGGACCCCCATGGAGGTCCTCGACACCCCCACTGAACAGTAGCTGTTGGCCGTGTAATGAGGTAAACTCTCACTGCTCATGGCTCTCTTCGTTCAAGACAGAGCCACCAGCCACAATTGAGTCTCAGAGGGAGAGAGAGAGAGGGAACGAAAGCACCTCGTCACCTCCCTGCAGGACTCTGCCAGAGTCTCTTGACCCGACCCTATTTATACCGCAAGCCCTTTGTGACCCGTCACCATCGCATCACACACCCCTTTGTTGAGCGTCCAAGCCCCCACCCCCTTGGGGCAGGCTCACCAGCCTCCCCCTAAACCAACCACCACGTCCATAGGGAAGAGGCTGACCCTGCCAGGGTATAGGTGTGGGTAGGCTGGATAGTCTTTCTACTCAAAAGGTTGAGAAAACCCTCCTGCTCTTGTAAATATCTGGGTGGCTTCCAGTCTTGTTGTTGTTACAGATCTCCATCATCTTGGCGCTTCTGCTGAATGATGTCCTGGGGATAAAATCCTGGAAGTGGACCGTGTACTTGCTAAGGGCAGGCATCCTATGGGGATTGCTGTTCTCTGTGCCCCCAGCGTATACAGCCCAGTGCTGGCAGGAACTTAGAAAGAGTGCTGCTACCTGTCAGAGTCCCACTGGTACTGTCATTTCCAGGATATGGAGAATTTTCTCACCCATTTTCTCTTTTCAAGGAGGCTAACTTTTGTTTATATTTATATTTATATTTCTTACAGTTTTAGAAACTTTTTATTGTGAAATATAACACACATTCATGAAAGTGCAGAAAGCATAAATATAGCTTAATGAGTAACAACAAAGTGAACACCCTTGTAGCTGCCACCCAGAGCAAGAAATAGATCCCTGCCAGCCCCTCTTCTGCATGCTCCCTCCCCACAAAGGTAACCCAAACTTGGATTGTATTTATTTTCTTTTCCTTCTTCTTTTTTATTAATGTATAGTTGATTTACAATGTTGTGTTAATTTGTGTTGTGTTAATTTCTTCGGTTAATTTCTGATTCAGTTTTTTGTATACATACATTCTTTTTCCTATTCTTTTCCATTATGGTTTATCACAGGATACTGAATATAGTTCTCTGTGCTCTACAGTAGGACCCTGCTGTTTATCCATCCTGTAGTTTGTATCTGCTAATCCCAAACTCCCAATCCTTCCCTCCTTGACCCCTGCTTGTTTTTTTGTTTGTTTTTTTTTTTTTTTTTTGCGGTACGCGGGCCTCTCACTGTTGTGGCCTCTCTCGTTGCGGAGCACAGGCTCCGGAGCCATGGCTCACGGGCCCAGCCGCTCCGCGGCATGTGGGGCCCTCCCGGACCGGGGCACGAACCCGTGTCCCCTGTGTCGGCAGGCAGACTCCCAACCACTGCGCCACCAGGGAAGCCCGAAGCTGAGCTCTTGAACTGGAGTGACCCTTCCGAGAGGGTCTGTGTTGGGCTACGACGGCCTGACCTTCACACTCCACATCAATCATTTCTTGCCGTGCACCTCGGGTGAGGAACCCAGGCAATTTCCAAACTCACTGCCAGCTGAAGGCTTTCTGTGGGATGCACCCCCAGCAGCTGGGGCCACAAGTCCTTCGTTGAAGAAATGCACCCCACGTGGATATTTCAAATGGAACGGTGTCTTTCAAAGCATACCCTCCAATCTCCTCATTATATAGATCCTGTGGCCCCAAATAGGAAGTAACATAAAGTCCCATATTAACAACCCCCCCAGCCAAATACTTCTTTTCACAGAAACCACAGTACCCTCCACAAAGTGCACATTTGATCAGGCCACTCCCCTCTTGAAAACATATCATGGCTTTGCATCACTCCAAGGTCAGAAATCAAACTCCTTTAAATGGACCTCAAAGCCTTGCATGGCGTGGCCCCTGCTGTGTTCCCCAGCATCACATCACGCTTGCTGTGCCAGCCACGACACTGCCTTCAATATGCCTCCCACCGTAGCACATCTTCAACAATCCTGTGAATGACCTTATTTTGCTGTAGGGAAAAAAACCCTTTCTAGTATGTATGTGTGTTGCCAGACTTGAAGTTTGGGACATTGGTCAGTTTGTAATCAACCATCCATTGCGTAATTGCACTTGCAGCTGCAGAATTGCTACCACGGTGATGAATATTGCTGTCCAAAATATTGGCCTTTATCTGATAGGGTGTACTGACTTGATACCCAAATTGATGTCTCCCTCCAGAGGAAGATGCCTGTTGCTTTGAAATACGTAGGTATCTGTGCATGTGTCTCTTGATGAACCGTCAAGATAGAAAAGGAAATCCAGAGCAAGTGCCAGGCAGGGCACGTTGCGGTGGGCAAGTCCCCACCTCCACTTTACTACTGCACTGGAGGTGTAAATTGTGTCAACTGTGGGTCTGCTCAGCTAACGCCCTGCATAGTGGACTAACTAGGTTCACGTTAAAGAAGTCCTTTGGGGTGAGGGAGTGAGAATGCCTAATACAGGCTAAGAAAGACAAAAGGTAAAGCCAAGGGTACAGAATCCTAAGATGAAGCTGTTTTAAGTAGGCTGATTCAGCCTCTGGCATAGTGAAAATCTGGGGCTCTGAGTCAAAGGCTTTGGAAAGAGTTCCCCTTTATCTCCCTCCTCTACCCCGTAACTCCTCACATTTCCGGAAGGCTTCCCCCAAACCCCTCTCAGGTCTTAGAGAACATGGCTCTTTCTCTCCTCTTACCAAGACCCACTGCTTCAAGAGGTAACTCCCAGGACACATTGATCCCCACAATCTATTGGTCTTTGTGTATCGGAAATCACAAGATGGGATTTTCCAGCCACCCACCAGAGCAACTGAGAAGGGCTTCCTCTCATCCTCCCAAGCTACCACTCCTCCCAGAATCCGTATCTTATTTCTCACCTCCTCCACCTCTACCACTTAATTTGCTCTGCAGAGAAAGTCCCTAAGTTTTACTGGAAACCCAACTTCCATCCTAGTAGACCCTGTTGTCACAGAAGGGAATGAGCAGAGAATTGCAAGGCTAGCAGATGACTCCCCGGTTCATACAAAGACACATGGGGCTTCCCTGGTGGCGCAGTGGTTGGGAGTCCGCCTGCCGATGCAGGGGGCACGGGTTCGTGTCCCTGTCCGGGAAGATCCTACATGCCGTGGAGCCGCTGGGCCCGTGAGCCATGGCCGCTGAGCCTGTGCGTCCGGAGCCTGTGCTCCGCAATGGGAGAGGCCACAGCAGCGAGAGGCCCGCATACCGCAAAAAAAAAAAAAACCGCAAAACAAAAAACACACATGGTTCTCAGAGGCATTCTTCTCAAATCCGACGGTTGTTAACTGTTATCAACAGTTACTCTAATCCAACTGTCATCAAGTGTTGTTAACAATTTAATGATTTTCATGGACTCATGAAATTTATTTACAACTTTTTTTTAAACTGGAAAGACTTTTTTATGATGGACATTTAAAAATGCATAATCTCAGTATGAAATGAGATTTCATAATCTCATTTATGATTTTTTTTATTTTTAGAATCGCTTTCCACATGCATACATAATTTGCATAGTTCATCAGTACAGAGCATTTTGGATTATTCTGTTATTCCTTAGCAATATATCTAAACCTTTCTTGTGTTCCTGGATAGTGAGTATTTATGTCCCTTAGTTTCTTTATGTTATAGTTCTTGAAAGATATCTTTCAGACTTTGTCATCCATCTCTTGTGCATATATTGAAAGGAAAACAACAGTGAAACAAATTGGTTGAGATATTTCTAAGGCAGTGACTGCCACTTGGCTGACAGCAGTATAAGAATCATCCTGATGTCAGAGACGTTAAAATAAAATGGAAACGATAATACATTCCCATGGACATACCGCTTTGCATAATAGCTTTTCCTCCCAGACCATCCCTCCCTTGTTTTGACCCTACAGAAATCCAGTATTGTGAATTTTGTGTTTATCATGTCCTTGTTTTTTTCTCCCCTTTTAGCAAATGTGTGCTAAACATGGAAGCCAACCGGGGCTTTGTCTGCCTCTCAATGGTCATGTGTGAGCCTTGTTTCTGAACCAGGAATGACTCTGAAGCTCCTAAAGAAGGAGAGGATCTTACTGGATGTCTTACTTAGAGTCCCTGAACTGGTGGCGGACTGGCTGTTCCTCAGTTTGCGAGCTGTCCTCCCGTCCTTTGTCAACTTTGGAGTTTCCATGGCCAGATGAGGACCAGTGGGAGGATGATTTCTGGGTCTTGTCCCCTCCTGTCCTGTGGTGACCTTCACGTGTCCTGCGGTGATGGGAACTTTTCCTCGATGAAGACGTGTCCTTCTTTTCTTTTTTTCTCTCCAGGCTTCATCCCTGGGGTGGAAGCCCTTCTGGCTTCCATCCCGTTCAGACATGTAGCCTTCGGTCTGCAAGGTGGAGACCACGGGGTCTGCGACCTTCCCTTCAGCTCTTCCAGCAGCAGGCTTGCTGGTTGTGACTGCAACTGGCAACACCATGCTCATGCTGCTCTCTGGACCATCTGCCCCCGTCGAGGATGTGCTGGCATCATCGGCCAAGACCAGGTTCGTGTCCTGCAAGGATAAGCTGGCAGCACCTGCAGTGTCCTCGCCGGATCCGCTTTCTCCTGGATCCTTGATGGTGGCTCCCGCCAGGCCCATGGTCAACCCTGCCGCTGCTCCTTCGGCGCTTTTCACGGCTGCAGTTGATCCATGGGGGGCACCTGCAATGGCCTCGCCAGATCCGCTTTCTCCTGGATCCTTGATGGTGGCTCCCGCCAGGCCCATGGTCAACCCTGCCGCTGATCCTTCGGCGCTTTTCACGGCTGCAGTTGATCCATGGGGGGCACCTGCAATGGCCTCGCTGAATCCGCTTTCTCTTGGATCCTTGATGGTGGCTACAGCCAGGTCCGTGGTCATCCCTGCCGCTGATCCATCGGCACTTTTCACGGCTGCAGTTGATCCAAGGGGGGCACCTGCAGTGGCCTCGCCGGATCCGCTTTTTCCTGGATCCTTGACCGTGGCTCCCGCCAGGTCCGTGGTCATCCCTGCCGCTGATTCTTCGGAGCTTTTCACGGCTGCACTTGATGTGTGGTGGCACCTGCAATGGCCTCGCCGGATCCGCTTTCTCCAGGATCCTTGATGGTGGCTCCTTGATCGTGGCTCCAGCCAGGCCCATGGCCATTCCTGCCACTGTTCCTTCGTCGCTTTTCACGGCGGTAGTAGATCCATGGTGGGTACCTGCAATGGCCTCGCCGGATCTGCTTTCTCCTGGATCCTGGATAATGGCTCCCGCCAGGCCCATGGGCAACCCTGCCGCTGATCCTTCGGCGCTTTTCACGCCTGCAGTTGATCCATCGGGGATACCTGCAGTGGCCTCGCCGGATCCGCTTTCTCCTGGATCCTTGATGGTGGCTCCCGCCAGGCCCATGGTCATTCCTCCTGCTGATCCTTCGGCACTTTTTGTGGCTCCAGTCACGTCACGAAGCTTGTGAAGCCCAGCCTCATCCTGATCCCTTTCTCTGTGGAGCTCTGTGGTCTGAGCCAAGGGGAGGAGAATCAGGTAAGTTAGAGATGACAGAAAGTGAGATCTGAACTGTCTGCTCCTCTCTCATCCTGGAGCTGAGCAACTCAAGGGCTTATACTTAGAATAACCTTTGAGATCACCCAGTCTAAGCTCCCATTGGATGCTAGATCCCATCTACTGCACCGCTCTCAAACGGCCACTCCATTTTACTTGAACAGTCCCAGGGTCAGGGAAAGCACTGATACAGTTCTCCATGATACACACTTTAATTTTATACCCTTGTGCTTCTCTCTCTGCAGGACAGACTCCTAGAAGTGGGGTTCCCGGGTCAAGGGATGCACACCTTCTGCATTTTGGTGACTCCACGGGTTGGGCTGATTTGAATCAGCATGTCGGCGTCACGGGGAGACACAATGAAGGAAGGACTTCCTAACTGTGAATGATGTTCCACAACTGATGAGACTACCTGGGCTGGGGTAAGTGTTCAAGAAGAGACCAGACAGTCAGGATGCTGTAGGAGGGATTACAGCCCTGGTGAGGAGACCAGTGCAGCTGATATGATACCTAAGGTCTCTCTGAAATTCAGCCCTGTGGGACAAGGTGGAGAAGCACTCGGAACCTCTCCAGTGTGGTGAATCCCATAGTGATAGCTCGTTTGTCCCTGACCCTTTTCAACAATAGAAGGTATTTCCCAGGTGAGTCTCAGAGAGCACCAAAGGCTATGAAGGACCAGCTTTGCCCTGCTCTCCCAAAGCACCCTGCCCCGTGTTCTTGAGTCTCTGTGGGTGCTTCCCACTAGGATTTTGGCATCCTCTGTAGTCGCTGCATCTCCAGTTTGGAGCATCGGGGTACTGCTGTAACTGTCTACCGGTGGTCTCAGGATATAGACAAGCTTTTCCCAATGGGAAAAGAGGTCTTTTTGTGCATCGGAAGAGGGGCACAGCTGCAGATAGAAAGTCCGGCCGGTAGCAAGATTCAGGCACAGCTGCTGTTTCTCACGGTTGTGGATGGAGATCTTGACAAACTTCAAGGGAAGCAGCCTGGTGAGCTCTAGGGTCTTCACGGGCTTGCAACCTCTCCCCTTGGTGATCCCGGCGCATCTGACATGCTCTTCACAGACTTTCGTTGTTCGGGCCAGCAGCATGACGTCAGGTAGTGGGAAGAGGGGGCTGGTGGATGCGACACCCACAGTCACCCTTCGGACGCGGTTGTCTAGGTCAATCAGTTCTCCTTTCTTGCTGACCTGGATAAAGTCGCTCTCAAACATGGGAGCGTACTTGAAAATGTCATACTCTCCTCCCTCGTACAGTTGTCGTTGCAGGACCCCCATGGAGGTCCTCAACACCCCCACTGAACAGTAGCTATTGGCCGTGTAATGAGGTAAACTCTCACTGCTCATGGCTCTCTTCGTTCAAGACAGAGCCACCAGCCACAAATTGAGTCTCGGAGAGAGAGAGGGAACGAAAGCAACTCGTCACCTCCCTGCAGGACTCTGCCAGAGTCTCTTGGCCCGACCATATTTATACCGCAAGTCCTTTGTGACCCGTCACCATCACATCGCACACCCCTTTGTTGAGCCTCCAAGTCCCCACCCCCTTGGGGCAGGCTCACCAGCCTCCCCCTAAACCAACCACCATGTCCATAGGGAACAGGCTGACCCTGCCAGGGTATAGGTGTGGGTAGGCTGGATAGTCTTTCTACTCAAAAGGTTGAGAAAACCCTCCTGCTTTTGTAAATATCTGGGTGGTTTCCAGTCTTGTTGTTGTTACAAATCTCCCTGCAGGGGTCATCTTCGTGCTTCTGCTGAATGATGTCCTGGGGATAAAATCCTGGAAGTGGACTGTGTACTTGCTAAGGGCAGGCATCCTATGGGAATTGCTGTTCTCTGTGTCCCCAGCGTATATAGCACAGTGCTGGCAGGAACTTAGAAAGAGTGCTACGTGTCAGAGTCCCACTGGTACTGTCATTTCCAGGATATGGAGAATTTTCTCACCCATTTTCTCTTTTCAAGGAGGCTAACTTTTGTTTATATTTATATTTATATTTATATTTTTTACAGTTTTAGAAACTTTTTATTGTGAAATATAACACACATTCATGAAAGTGCAGAAAGCATAAATATAGCTTAATGAGAAGAAAGTGAACACCCTTGTAGCTGCCACCCAGAGCAAGAAATAGAACCCTGCCAGCCCCTCTTCTGCATGCTCCCTCCCCACAAAGGTAACCCAAACTTGGATTGTATTTATTTTCTTTTCCTTCTTCTTTTTTATTGATGTATAGTTGATTTACAATGTTGTGTTAATTTGTGTTGTGTTAATTTCTTCGGTTAATTTCTGATTCAGTTTTTTGTATACATACATTCTTTTTCCTATTCTTTTCCATTATGGTTTATCACAGGATACTGAATATAGTTCTCTGTGCTCTACAGTAGGACCCTGCTGTTTATCCATCCTGTAGTTTGTATCTGCTAATCCCAAACTCCCAATCCTTCCCTCCTTGACCCCTGCTTGTTTTTTTTTTTTTTTTTTTTTTTTTGCGGTACGCGGGCCTCTCACTGTTGTGGCCTCTCTCGTTGCGGAGCACAGGCTCCGGAGCCATGGCTCACGGGCCCAGCCGCTCCGCGGCATGTGGGGCCCTCCCGGACCGGGGCACGAACCCGTGTCCCCTGTGTCGGCAGGCGGACTCCCAACCACTGCGCCACCAGGGAAGCCCGAAGCTGAGCTCTTGAACTGGAGTGACCCTTCCGAGAGGGTCTGTGTTGGGCTACGACGGCCTGACCTTCACACTCCACATCAATCATTTCTTGCCGTGCACCTCGGGTGAGGAACCCAGGCAATTTCCAAACTCACTGCCAGCTGAAGGCTTTCTGTGGGATGCACCCCCAGCAGCTGGGGCCACAAGTCCTTCGTTGAAGAAATGCACCCCACGTGGATATTTCAAATGGAACGGTGTCTTTCAAAGCATACCCTCCAATCTCCTCATTATATAGATCCTGTGGCCCCAAATAGGAAGTAACATAAAGTCCCATATTAACAACCCCCCCAGCCAAATACTTCTTTTCACAGAAACCACAGTACCCTCCACAAAGTGCACATTTGATCAGGCCACTCCCCTCTTGAAAACATATCATGGCTTTGCATCACTCCAAGGTCAGAAATCAAACTCCTTTAAATGGACCTCAAAGCCATGCATGGCGTGGCCCCTGCTGTGTTCCCCAGCATCACATCACGCTTGCTGTGCCAGCCACGACACTGCCTTCAATATGCCTCCCACCGTAGCACATCTTCAACAATCCTGTGAATGACCTTATTTTGCTGTAGGGAAAAAAACCCTTTCTAGTATGTATGTGTGTTGCCAGACTTGAAGTTTGGGACATTGGTTAGTTTGTAATCAACCATCCATTGCCTAATTGCACTTGCAGCTGCAGAATTGCTACCACGGTGATGAATATTGCTGTCCAAAATATTGGCCTTTATCTGATAGGGTGTACTGACTTGATACCCAAATTGATGTCTCCCTCCAGAGGAAGATGCCTGTCGCTTTGAAATACGTAGGTATCTGTGCATGTGTCTCTTGATGAACCGTCAAGATAGAAAAGGAAATCCAGAGCAAGTGCCAGGCAGGGCACGTTGCGGTGGGCAAGTCCCCACCTCCACTTTACTACTGCACTGGAGGTGTAAATTGTGTCAACTGTGGGTCTGCTCAGCTAACGCCCTGCATAGTGGACTAACTAGGTTCACGTTAAAGAAGTCCTTTGGGGTGAGGGAGTGAGAATGCCTAATACAGGCTAAGAAAGACAAAAGGTAAAGCCAAGGGTACAGAATCCTAAGATGAAGCTGTTTTAAGTAGGCTGATTCAGCCTCTGGCATAGTGAAAATCTGGGGCTCTGAGTCAAAGGCTTTGGAAAAAGTTCCCCTTTATCTCCCTCCTCTACCCCGTAACTCCTCACATTTCCGGAAGGCTTCCCCCAAACCCCTCTCAGGTCTTAGAGAACATGGCTCTTTCTCTCCTCTTACCAAGACCCACTGCTTCAAGAGGTAACTCCCAGGACACATTGATCCCCACAATCTATTGGTCTTTGTGTATCGGAAATCACAAGATGGGATTTTCCAGCCACCCACCAGAGCAACTGAGAAGGGCTTCCTCTCATCCTCCCAAGCTACCACTCCTCCCAGAATCCGTATCTTATTTCTCACCTCCTCCACCTCTACCACTTAATTTGCTCTGCAGAGAAAGTCCCTAAGTTTTACTGGAAACCCAACTTCCATCCTAGCAGACCCTGTTGTCACAGAAGGGAATGAGCAGAGAATTGCAAGGCTAGCAGATGACTCCCCGGTTCATACAAAGACACATGGGGCTTCCCTGGTGGCGCAGTGGTTGGGAGTCCGCCTGCCGATGCAGGGGGCACGGGTTCGTGTCCCTGTCCGGGAAGATCCTACATGCCGTGGAGCCGCTGGGCCCGTGAGCCATGGCCGCTGAGCCTGTGCGTCCGGAGCCTGTGCTCCGCAATGGGAGAGGCCACAGCAGCGAGAGGCCCGCATACCGCAAAAAAAAAAACAACCGCAAAACAAAAAACACACATGGTTCTCAGAGGCATTCTTCTCAAATCCGACGGTTGTTAACTGTTATCAACAGTTACTCTAATCCAACTGTCATCAAGTGTTGTTAACAATTTAATGATTTTCATGGACTCATGAAATTTATTTACAACTTTTTTTTAAACTGGAAAGACTTTTTTATGATGGACATTTAAAAATGCATAATCTCAGTATGAAATGAGATTTCATAATCTCATTTATGATTTTTTTTATTTTTAGAATCGCTTTCCACATGCATACATAATTTGCATAGTTCATCAGTACAGAGCATTTTGGATTATTCTGTTATTCCTTAGCAATATATCTAAACCTTTCTTGTGTTCCTGGATAGTGAGTATTTATGTCCCTTAGTTTCTTTATGTTATAGTTCTTGAAAGATATCTTTCAGACTTTGTCATCCATCTCTTGTGCATATATTGAAAGGAAAACAACAGTGAAACAAATTGGTTGAGATATTTCTAAGGCAGTGACTGCCACTTGGCTGACAGCAGTATAAGAATCATCCTGATGTCAGAGACGTTAAAATAAAATGGAAACGATAATACATTCCCATGGACATACCGCTTTGCATAATAGCTTTTCCTCCCAGACCATCCCTCCCTTGTTTTGACCCTACAGAAATCCAGTATTGTGAATTTTGTGTTTATCATGTCCTTGTTTTTTTCTCCCCTTTTAGCAAATGTGTGCTAAACATGGAAGCCAACCGGGGCTTTGTCTGCCTCTCAATGGTCATGTGTGAGCCTTGTTTCTGAACCAGGAATGACTCTGAAGCTCCTAAAGAAGGAGAGGATCTTACTGGATGTCTTACTTAGAGTCCCTGAACTGGTGGCGGACTGGCTGTTCCTCAGTTTGCGAGCTGTCCTCCCGTCCTTTGTCAACTTTGGAGTTTCCATGGCCAGATGAGGACCAGTGGGAGGATGATTTCTGGGTCTTGTCCCCTCCTGTCCTGTGGTGACCTTCACGTGTCCTGCGGTGATGGGAACTTTTCCTCGATGAAGACGTGTCCTTCTTTTCTTTTTTTCTCTCCAGGCTTCATCCCTGGGGTGGAAGCCCTTCTGGCTTCCATCCCGTTCAGACATGTAGCCTTCGGTCTGCAAGGTGGAGACCACGGGGTCTGCGACCTTCCCTTCAGCTCTTCCAGCAGCAGGCTTGCTGGTTGTGACTGCAACTGGCAACACCATGCTCATGCTGCTCTCTGGACCATCTGCCCCCGTCGAGGATGTGCTGGCATCATCGGCCAAGACCAGGTTCGTGTCCTGCAAGGATAAGCTGGCAGCACCTGCAGTGTCCTCGCCGGATCCGCTTTCTCCTGGATCCTTGATGGTGGCTCCCGCCAGGCCCATGGTCAACCCTGCCGCTGCTCCTTCGGCGCTTTTCACGGCTGCAGTTGATCCATGGGGGGCACCTGCAATGGCCTCGCCAGATCCGCTTTCTCCTGGATCCTTGATGGTGGCTCCCGCCAGGCCCATGGTCAACCCTGCCGCTGATCCTTCGGCGCTTTTCACGGCTGCAGTTGATCCATGGGGGGCACCTGCAATGGCCTCGCCAGATCCGCTTTCTCCTGGATCCTTGATGGTGGCTCCAGCCAGGCCCATGGCCATTCCTGCCGCTGATCCTTCGGCACTTTTCACGGCTGCATTTGATCCATGGGGGGCACCTGCAATGGCCTCGCCGGATCCGCTTTCTCCTGGATCCTTGATAATGGCTCCCGCCAGGCCCATGGACATCCCTGCCGCTGATCCTTCGATGCATTTCACGGCTGCAGTTGATCCATGGGGGGGCACCTGCAGTGGCCTCACCGGATCCGCTTTCTCCTGGATCCTTGATGGTGGCTCCCGCCAGACCGGTGGTCATCCCTGCCGCTGATCCTTCGGCGGTTTTCACGGCTGCAGTTGAGACATGGGGGGCACCTGCAATGGCCTCGCTGAATCCGCTTTCTCTTGGATCCTTGATGGTGGCTACAGCCAGGTCCGTGGTCATCCCTGCCGCTGATCCATCGGCGCTTTTCACGGCTGCAGTTGATCCAAGGGGGGCACCTGCAGTGGCCTCGCCGGATCCGCTTTTTCCTGGATCCTTGACCGTGGCTCCCGCCAGGTCCGTGGTCATCCCTGCCGCTGATTCTTCGGAGCTTTTCACGGCTGCACTTGATCTATGGTGGCACCTGCAATGGCCTCGCCGGATCCGCTTTCTCCAGGATCCTTGATGGTGGCTCCTTGATGGTGGCTCCAGCCAGGCCCATGGCCATTCCTGCCACTGTTCCTTCGTCGCTTTTCACGGCGGTAGTAGATCCATGGTGGGTACCTGCAATGGCCTCGCCGGATCTGCTTTCTCCTGGATCCTGGATAATGGCTCCCGCCAGGCCCATGGACAACCCTGCCGCTGATCCTTCGGCGCTTTTCACGCCTGCAGTTGATCCATCGGGGATACCTGCAGTGGCCTCGCCGGATCCGCTTTCTCCTGGATCCTTGATGGTGGCTCCCGCCAGGCCCATGGTCATTCCTCCTGCTGATCCTTCGGCACTTTTTGTGGCTCCAGTCACGTCACGAAGCTTGTGAAGCCCAGCCTCATCCTGATCCCTTTCTCTGTGGAGCTCTGTGGTCTGAGCCAAGGGGAGGAGAATCAGGTAAGTCAGAGATGACAGAAAGTGAGATCTGAACTGTCTGCTCCTCTCTCATCCTGGAGCTGAGCAACTCAAGGGCTTATACTTAGAATAACCTTTGAGATCACCCAGTCTAAGCTCCCATTGGATGCTAGATCCCATCTACTGCACCGCTCTCAAACGGCCACTCCATTTTACTTGAACAGTCCCAGGGTCAGGGAAAGCACTGATACAGTTCTCCATGATACACACTTTAATTTTATACCCTTGTGCTTCTCTCTCTGCAGGACAGACTCCTAGAAGTGGGGTTCCCGGGTCAAGGGATGCACACCTTCTGCATTTTGGTGACTCCACGGGTTGGGCTGATTTGAATCAGCATGTCGGCGTCACGGGGAGACACAATGAAGGAAGGACTTCCTAACTGTGAATGATGTTCCACAACTGATGAGACTACCTGGGCTGGGGTAAGTGTTCAAGAAGAGACCAGACAGTCAGGATGCTGTAGGAGGGATTACAGCCCTGGTGAGGAGACCAGTGCAGCTGATAATGATACCTAAGGTCTCTCTGAAATTCAGCCCTGTGGGACAAGGTGGAGAAGCACTCGGAACCTCTCCAGTGTGGTGAATCCCATAGTGATAGCTCGTTTGTCCCTGACCCTTTTCAACAATAGAAGGTATTTCCCAGGTGAGTCTCAGAGAGCACCAAAGGCTATGAAGGACCAGCTTTGCCCTGCTCTCCCAAAGCACCCTGCCCCGTGTTCTTGAGTCTCTGTGGGTGCTTCCCACTAGGATTTTGGCATCCTCTGTAGTCGCTGCATCTCCAGTTTGGAGCATCGGGGTACTGCTGTAACTGTCTACCGGTGGTCTCAGGATATAGACAAGCTTTTCCCAATGGGAAAAGAGGTCTTTTTGTGCATCGGAAGAGGGGCACAGCTGCAGATAGAAAGTCCGGCCGGTAGCAAGATTCAGGCACAGCTGCTGTTTCTCACGGTTGTGGATGGAGATCTTGACAAACTTCAAGGGAAGCAGCCTGGTGAGCTCTAGGGTCTTCACGGGCTTGCAACCTCTCCCCTTGGTGATCCCGGCGCGTCTGACATGCTCTTCACAGACTTTCGTTGTTCGGGCCAGCAGCATGACGTCAGGTAGTGGGAAGAGGGGGCTGGTGGATGCGACACCCACAGTCACCCTTCGGACGCGGTTGTCTAGGTCAATCAGTTCTCCTTTCTTGCTGACCTGGATAAAGTCGCTCTCAAACATGGGAGCGTACTTGAAAATGTCATACTCTCCTCCCTCGTACAGTTGTCGTTGCAGGACCCCCATGGAGGTCCTCAACACCCCCACTGAACAGTAGCTATTGGCCGTGTAATGAGGTAAACTCTCACTGCTCATGGCTCTCTTCGTTCAAGACAGAGCCACCAGCCACAAATTGAGTCTCGGAGAGAGAGAGGGAACGAAAGCAACTCGTCACCTCCCTGCAGGACTCTGCCAGAGTCTCTTGGCCCGACCATATTTATACCGCAAGTCCTTTGTGACCCGTCACCATCACATCGCACACCCCTTTGTTGAGCCTCCAAGTCCCCACCCCCTTGGGGCAGGCTCACCAGCCTCCCCCTAAACCAACCACCATGTCCATAGGGAACAGGCTGACCCTGCCAGGGTATAGGTGTGGGTAGGCTGGATAGTCTTTCTACTCAAAAGGTTGAGAAAACCCTCCTGCTCTTGTAAATATCTGGGTGGCTTCCAGTCTTGTTGTTGTTACAGATCTCCATCATCTTGGCGCTTCTGCTGAATGATGTCCTGGGGATAAAATCCTGGAAGTGGACCGTGTACTTGCTAAGGGCAGGCATCCTATGGGGATTGCTGTTCTCTGTGCCCCCAGCGTATACAGCCCAGTGCTGGCAGGAACTTAGAAAGAGTGCTGCTACCTGTCAGAGTCCCACTGGTACTGTCATTTCCAGGATATGGAGAATTTTCTCACCCATTTTCTCTTTTCAAGGAGGCTAACTTTTTATATTTGTGGTTTTTTTTTTTTACAGTTTTAGAAACTGTTTTTATTGTGAAATACAACACACACTCATGAAAGTGCACAAACCATAAATATATAGCTTAATGAGTAACAAGAAAGTGAGCACCCTTGTAGCTGCCACCCAGAGCAAGAAATAGAACCCTGCCAGCCCCTCTTCTGCATGCTCCCTCCCCACAAAGGGAACCCAACCTTGGCTTCTATTTTTTTTCTTTTCCCCCTTCTTTTTTATTGACAGTGTAGTTGATTTACAAGGTTGTATTCGTTTCTGTTGTGTTAATTTCTGATTCAGTTTCATGTGTATTCTTTGTATATTTCATGTATAGTCTTTTTCCTATTCTTTTCCATTATGGTTTATCACAGGATACTGACTATAGTTCTCTGTGCTCTACAGTAGGACCCTGCTGTTTATCCACCCTGTAGTTTGTATCTGCTAATCCCAAACTCCCAATCCTTCCCCGCCCCCAACCCCACTGAAAACCCCAAGTCTCTTCCCTATGTCTGGGAGTCTGTTTCTGTTTTGCAGATATGTTCATTTGCGTCGTACTTTAGAGTCCACGTATAAGGGCTATCATGTGGTGAGAAATGTTATTTTTTAAATAGGCTTCCCAGGTGATCCTTATGCATGTGAATGTTGGAGAACTACTGTCTTCCACTGTAAAGTTATGGCATACTGGGGCTGAAAGAGGCCCCCCAGACCTCCTAGCCCAGTGGTTTTCCAACTTGGCTGCTGCACAGTAGAATTATTGGGTGAGATTTTTAAAACTCCCGGTGCTGGAGGGCTTACCCCACCTAAATGTCATCAGAATCTCTGGGATTGGGGTCAGGCTATCAATGTTTGTTTGTTTGTTTGTTTGTTTGTTTTGAAGCTCCCCAGGGAACTCCCAACATACAACCAAGGGTAAGAATCACTGCAGCGGTCCAATCCATTGGTTTTACAGTTGGGGACCCCGTGGCTGCCCACAGAGGTACCATTACAGAGAGGCAGAGTGACCCAGGAGAGTCAGTGGCCCAGACAGGATAGGAACTCAGATTTCCTGACTCCTCGTTGGTGCTGCTTCTACCATAAAGATTGTGTCCCTTTGTTGAGCCAATGACAACCCTGATCCCCCCCGTGTTCTGTTTTACCCTACACAAAGTAAAATAACTCCCAATGGTTTCATTTCCTTACAAGCCAGAGAGAGTTTCTGTTTTCATAAGGTGAACCTCTGACCCCAGCTATGGCCTAAAGCTCAGCCCCGGCTGCAGACTTGTCCTCCCTCCACCCTACGTGCCCTGGAGAAGCCTTGCTGGGAAAACAGGCTTCTCTTTCGGGCAGTGGCTATGCACGTGTGACCTGCGAGCAAGCGACCAAAACCTTTTTCTGTGCTTATTTCCTTGCCTTCTACAGAGTGCCCATAACCAAACCAAAGGGCTTTGCTGAGAAAAGGATGGTTTTTCCATAACATAGCCTCGTGCTAGGCACAGCACGGCACAGACACCCCGTAAATACTTGATGAATTCAGTAATTAATTCAGCAACGCAAGTTTACACATCACGCAGTCACCTCCCCCAGCTTATCTTCTCCCCAAACTATATTTACATAGTAAATCTTATTTCCAAAGATTCGCAACCTCGCAATGAACATTTCTGTATAGTGCATCTATTTCCAGCCCTAGTGAATGGCTGAATGATACTTAATACCTATCTTGTACAACAAAATTTTGATTCTGGGGTCTCAGGCCAAAGCACAATTCGCATCACAGAAGTCACTGTCAAGTCCCTACCAGGCGAGGGGACATAGAAAACACAAGATAGCATTTCTTTTGGAGTTGTACGGTTTCCTTTATTAAAGAAAGTAGGAACTGCCTCTCTAGGGAAGGACCCAAGCCAACCGGGGCTTTGTCTACCTCCCAGTGGTCATGTGTGAGCCTTGGTGCTGAATCAGGAGTGACTGAAGCGCCTAAAGAAGGAGAGGATCTCACTGGATGCCTTACTTAGAGTCCCCGAACTGGTGGCGGGCTGGCTCTTCCTCCGTCTGCGAGCTGTCCTCCCCTCCTTGGTCAACTTTGGGGTTTTCATGGCCGCATGAGGACCAGTGGGAGGATGCTTTCTGGGTCTTGTCCCCTCGTGTCCTGTGGTGACCTTCACCTGTCCTGCGGTGATGGGAACTTTTCCTCGATGAAGACGTGTCCTTCTTTCCTTTTTTTCCTTCCAGGCTTCATCCCTGGGGTGGGAGACCTTCTGGCTTCCATCCCCTTCAGACGTGTAGCCTTCGCTCTGCAAGGTGGAGACCACGGGGGCTGCGACCTTCCCTTCAGCTCTTCCAGCAGCAGGCTTGCTGGTTGTGACTGCACCTGGCAACACCATGCTCATGCTGCTCTCTGGACCATCTGCCCCCGTCGAGGATGTGCTGGCAACATCCGCCGAGACCAGGCTCGTGTCCTGCAGGGATAGGCTGGCAGCACCTGCAGTGGCCTGGCCGGATCCGCTTTCTCCTGGATCCTCGATGGTGGCTCCCGCCAGGCCCACGGTCATCCCTGCCGCCGATCCTTCGGCGCCTTTCAGGGCTGCAGGTGACCCACGGGGGGCATGATGGATTCCCTCTCCCCCCACATAAGCACAAGACGTGGCTCCAGTCACGTCACGAAGCTTGCGAAGCCCAACCTCATCCTGATCCCTTTCTCTGTGGAGCTCTGTGGTCTGAGCCAAGGGGAGGAGAGACAGGTAAGATAGAGATGACAGAAAGTGAGCTCAGAACTGTCCGCTCCTCTCTCATCCTGGAGCTGAGCAACTCAAGGCCTTATACTTAGAATAACCTTTGAAATCACCCAGTCTAAGCTCCCATTGGATGCAAGACCCCATCTACTGCACCCCTGTCAAACGGCCACTCCACTGTACTTGAACAGTCCCAGGGCCAGGGAGAGCACTGATACAATTCTCCATGATGCTATGCACTTTAACTTTATACCCTTGTGCTTCTCTCCCTGCAGGACAGATTCCTAGAAGTGGGGTTCCTGGGTCAAGGGATGCACACCTTCTACATTTTGGTGACTCCACGGGTTGGGCTGATTTGAGTCAGCATGTCGGAGTCCCGGGGAGACACAATGAAGGAAGGACTTCCTAGCTGTGAATGATGTTCCCCACCTGCTGAGACTACCTGGGCTGGGGTAAGTGTTCAGGAAGAGAGCAGACAGTCAGGATGCTGTAGGAGGGATTACAGCCCTGGTGATGAGACCAGTGCAGCCGAGATGATACCTAAGGTCTCTCTGAAATTCGGCCTCGTGGGACAAGGTGGAGAAGCACTCGGAACCTCTCCCGTGTGGGGACTCCCGTAGTGATAGCTCGTTTGTCCCTGACCCTTTTCAACGGTAGAAGGTATTTCCCAGGCGAGTCTCAGAGAGCACCAAAGGCTATGAAGGACCAGCTTTGCCCTGCTCTCCCAAAGCACCCTGCCCCGTGTTCTTGAGTCCCTGTCGGTGCTTACCACTAGGATGTTGGCATCCTCTGTAGTCGCTGCATCTCCAGTTTGGAGCATCGGGGTACTGCTGTAACTGTCTACCGGTGGTCTCAGGATATAGACAAGCTTTTCCCAATAGGAAAAGAGGTCTTCTTGTGCGTCGGAAGAGGGGCACAGCTGCAGGTAGAAAGTCCGGCCGGTAGCAAGATTCAGGCACAGCTGCTGTTTCTCCCGGTTGTGGATGGAGATCTTGACAAACTTCAAGGGGAGCAGCCTGGTGAGCTCTAGGGTCTTCACGGGCTTGCAACCTCTCCCCTTGGTGACCCCGGCACAGACTCTCCTTGGTCGGGCCAGCAGCATGACGTCAGGTAGCGGGAAGAGGGGGCTGGTGGATGCGACGCCCACAGTCACCGTTCGGACGCGGTTGTCTAGGTCAATCAGTTCTCCTTCCTTGCTGACCTGGATAAAGTCGCTCTCCAACATGGGAGCGTGCTTGAAAATGTCATACTCTCCTCCCTCGTACAGTTGTCGTTGCAGGACCCCCATGGAGGTCCTCGACACCCCCACTGAACAGTAGCTGTTGGCCGTGTAATGAGGTAAACTCTCACTGCTCATGGCTCTCTTCGTTCAAGACAGAGCCACCAGCCACAAACTGAGTCTCGGAGGGAGAGAGAGAGAGGGAACGAAAGCACCTCGTCACCTCCCTGCAGGACTCTGCCAGAGTCTCTTGACCCGACCCTATTTATACCGCAAGCCCTTTGTGACCCGTCACCATCGCATCACACACCCCTTTGTTGAGCGTCCAAGCCCCCACCCCCTTGGGGCAGGCTCACCAGCCTCCCCCTAAACCAACCACCACGTCCATAGGGAAGAGGCTGACCCTGCCAGGGTATAGGTGTGGGTAGGCTGGATAGTCTTTCTACTCAAAAGGTTGAGAAAACCCTCCTGCTCTTGTAAATATCTGGGTGGCTTCCAGTCTTGTTGTTGTTACAGATCTCCATCATCTTGGCGCTTCTGCTGAATGATGTCCTGGGGATAAAATCCTGGAAGTGGACCGTGTACTTGCTAAGGGCAGGCATCCTATGGGGATTGCTGTTCTCTGTGCCCCCAGCGTATACAGCCCAGTGCTGGCAGGAACTTAGAAAGAGTGCTGCTACCTGTCAGAGTCCCACTGGTACTGTCATTTCCAGGATATGGAGAATTTTCTCACCCATTTTCTCTTTTCAAGGAGGCTAACTTTTGTTTATATTTATATTTATATTTTTTACAGTTTTAGAAACTTTTTATTGTGAAATATAACACACATTCATGAAAGTGCAGAAAGCATAAATATAGCTTAATGAGTAACAAGAAAGTGAACACCCTTGTAGCTGCCACCCAGAGCAAGAAATAGAACCCTGCCAGCCCCTCTTCTGCATGCTCCCTCCCCACAAAGGTAACCCAAACTTGGATTGTATTTATTTTCTTTTCCTTCTTCTTTTTTATTGATGTATAGTTGATTTACAATGTTGTGTTAATTTGTGTTGTGTTAATTTCTTCGGTTAATTTCTGATTCAGTTTTTTGTATACATACATTCTTTTTCCTATTCTTTTCCATTATGGTTTATCACAGGATACTGAATATAGTTCTCTGTGCTCTACAGTAGGACCCTGCTGTTTATCCATCCTGTAGTTTGTATCTGCTAATCCCAAACTCCCAATCCTTCCCTCCTTGACCCCTGCTTGTTTTTTTTTTTTTTTTTTTTTTTTTGCGGTACGCGGGCCTCTCACTGTTGTGGCCTCTCTCGTTGCGGAGCACAGGCTCCGGAGCCATGGCTCACGGGCCCAGCCGCTCCGCGGCATGTGGGGCCCTCCCGGACCGGGGCACGAACCCGTGTCCCCTGTGTCGGCAGGCGGACTCCCAACCACTGCGCCACCAGGGAAGCCCGAAGCTGAGCTCTTGAACTGGAGTGACCCTTCCGAGAGGGTCTGTGTTGGGCTACGACGGCCTGACCTTCACACTCCACATCAATCATTTCTTGCCGTGCACCTCGGGTGAGGAACCCAGGCAATTTCCAAACTCACTGCCAGCTGAAGGCTTTCTGTGGGATGCACCCCCAGCAGCTGGGGCCACAAGTCCTTCGTTGAAGAAATGCACCCCACGTGGATATTTCAAATGGAACGGTGTCTTTCAAAGCATACCCTCCAATCTCCTCATTATATAGATCCTGTGGCCCCAAATAGGAAGTAACATAAAGTCCCATATTAACAACCCCCCCAGCCAAATACTTCTTTTCACAGAAACCACAGTACCCTCCACAAAGTGCACATTTGATCAGGCCACTCCCCTCTTGAAAACATATCATGGCTTTGCATCACTCCAAGGTCAGAAATCAAACTCCTTTAAATGGACCTCAAAGCCATGCATGGCGTGGCCCCTGCTGTGTTCCCCAGCATCACATCACGCTTGCTGTGCCAGCCACGACACTGCCTTCAATATGCCTCCCACCGTAGCACATCTTCAACAATCCTGTGAATGACCTTATTTTGCTGTAGGGAAAAAAACCCTTTCTAGTATGTATGTGTGTTGCCAGACTTGAAGTTTGGGACATTGGTTAGTTTGTAATCAACCATCCATTGCCTAATTGCACTTGCAGCTGCAGAATTGCTACCACGGTGATGAATATTGCTGTCCAAAATATTGGCCTTTATCTGATAGGGTGTACTGACTTGATACCCAAATTGATGTCTCCCTCCAGAGGAAGATGCCTGTCGCTTTGAAATACGTAGGTATCTGTGCATGTGTCTCTTGATGAACCGTCAAGATAGAAAAGGAAATCCAGAGCAAGTGCCAGGCAGGGCACGTTGCGGTGGGCAAGTCCCCACCTCCACTTTACTACTGCACTGGAGGTGTAAATTGTGTCAACTGTGGGTCTGCTCAGCTAACGCCCTGCATAGTGGACTAACTAGGTTCACGTTAAAGAAGTCCTTTGGGGTGAGGGAGTGAGAATGCCTAATACAGGCTAAGAAAGACAAAAGGTAAAGCCAAGGGTACAGAATCCTAAGATGAAGCTGTTTTAAGTAGGCTGATTCAGCCTCTGGCATAGTGAAAATCTGGGGCTCTGAGTCAAAGGCTTTGGAAAAAGTTCCCCTTTATCTCCCTCCTCTACCCCGTAACTCCTCACATTTCCGGAAGGCTTCCCCCAAACCCCTCTCAGGTCTTAGAGAACATGGCTCTTTCTCTCCTCTTACCAAGACCCACTGCTTCAAGAGGTAACTCCCAGGACACATTGATCCCCACAATCTATTGGTCTTTGTGTATCGGAAATCACAAGATGGGATTTTCCAGGAACCCACCAGAGCAACTGAGAAGGGCTTCCTCTCATCCTCCCAAGCTACCACTCCTCCCAGAATCCGTATCTTATTTCTCACCTCCTCCACCTCTACCACTTAATTTGCTCTGCAGAGAAAGTCCCTAAGTTTTACTGGAAACCCAACTTCCATCCTAGTAGACCCTGTTGTCACAGAAGGGAATGAGCAGAGAATTGCAAGGCTAGCAGATGACTCCCCGGTTCATACAAAGACACATGGGGCTTCCCTGGTGGCGCAGTGGTTGGGAGTCCGCCTGCCGATGCAGGGGGCACGGGTTCGTGTCCCTGTCCGGGAAGATCCTACATGCCGCTGAGCCTGTGCGTCCGGAGCCTGTGCTCCGCAATGGGAGAGGCCACAGCAGCGAGAGGCCCGCATACCGCAAAAAAAAAACAAACCGCAAAACAAAAAACACACATGGTTCTCAGAGGCATTCTTCTCAAATCCGACGGTTGTTAACTGTTATCAACAGTTACTCTAATCCAACTGTTATCAAGTGTTGTTAACAATTTAATGATTTTCATGGACTCATGAAATTTATTTACAACTTTTTTTTAAACTGGAAAGACTTTTTTATGATGGACATTTAAAAATGCATAATCTCAGTATGAAATGAGATTTCATAATCTCATTTATGATTTTTTTTATTTTTAGAATCGCTTTCCACATGCATACATAATTTGCATAGTTCATCAGTACAGAGCATTTTGGATTATTCTGTTATTCCTTAGCAATATATCTAAACCTTTCTTGTGTTCCTGGATAGTGAGTATTTATGTCCCTTAGTTTCTTTATGTTATAGTTCTTGAAAGATATCTTTCAGACTTTGTCATCCATCTCTTGTGCATATATTGAAAGGAAAACAACAGTGAAACAAATTGGTTGAGATATTTCTAAGGCAGTGACTGCCACTTGGCTGACAGCAGTATAAGAATCATCCTGATGTCAGAGACGTTAAAATAAAATGGAAACGATAATACATTCCCATGGACATACCGCTTTGCATAATAGCTTTTCCTCCCAGACCATCCCTCCCTTGTTTTGACCCTACAGAAATCCAGTATTGTGAATTTTGTGTTTATCATGTCCTTGTTTTTTTCTCCCCTTTTAGCAAATGTGTGCTAAACATGGAAGCCAACCGGGGCTTTGTCTGCCTCTCAATGGTCATGTGTGAGCCTTGTTTCTGAACCAGGAATGACTCTGAAGCTCCTAAAGAAGGAGAGGATCTTACTGGATGTCTTACTTAGAGTCCCTGAACTGGTGGCGGACTGGCTGTTCCTCAGTTTGCGAGCTGTCCTCCCGTCCTTTGTCAACTTTGGAGTTTCCATGGCCAGATGAGGACCAGTGGGAGGATGATTTCTGGGTCTTGTCCCCTCCTGTCCTGTGGTGACCTTCACGTGTCCTGCGGTGATGGGAACTTTTCCTCGATGAAGACGTGTCCTTCTTTTCTTTTTTTCTCTCCAGGCTTCATCCCTGGGGTGGAAGCCCTTCTGGCTTCCATCCCGTTCAGACATGTAGCCTTCGGTCTGCAAGGTGGAGACCACGGGGTCTGCGACCTTCCCTTCAGCTCTTCCAGCAGCAGGCTTGCTGGTTGTGACTGCAACTGGCAACACCATGCTCATGCTGCTCTCTGGACCATCTGCCCCCGTCGAGGATGTGCTGGCATCATCGGCCAAGACCAGGTTCGTGTCCTGCAAGGATAAGCTGGCAGCACCTGCAGTGTCCTCGCCGGATCCGCTTTCTCCTGGATCCTTGATGGTGGCTCCCGCCAGGCCCATGGTCAACCCTGCCGCTGCTCCTTCGGCGCTTTTCACGGCTGCAGTTGATCCATGGGGGGCACCTGCAATGGCCTCGCCAGATCCGCTTTCTCCTGGATCCTTGATGGTGGCTCCCGCCAGGCCCATGGTCAACCCTGCCGCTGATCCTTCGGCGCTTTTCACGGCTGCAGTTGATCCATGTGGGGCACCTGCAATGGCCTCGCCAGATCCGCTTTCTCCTGGATCCTTGATGGTGGCTCCAGCCAGGCCCATGGCCATTCCTGCCGCTGATCCTTCGGCGCTTTTCACGGCTGCATTTGATCCATGGGGGGCACCTGCAATGGCCTCGCCGGATCCGCTTTCTCCTGGATCCTTGATAATGGCTCCCGCCAGGCCCATGGACATCCCTGCCGCTGATCCTTCGATGCATTTCACGGCTGCAGTTGATCCATGGGGGGGCACCTGCAGTGGCCTCACCGGATCCGCTTTCTCCTGGATCCTTGATGGTGGCTCCCGCCAGACCGGTGGTCATCCCTGCCGCTGATCCTTCGGCGGTTTTCACGGCTGCAGTTGAGACATGGGGGGCACCTGCAATGGCCTCGCCGGAACCGCTTTCTCCTGTATCCGTGATGGTGCCTCCCGCCAGCCGATGGATATCCCTGTCGCTGATCCTTCGGCCCTTTTCACGGCTGCAGTTGATCCATGGCTGGGCACCTGCAATGGCCTCGCCGGAACCGCTTTCTCCTGAATCTTTGATGGTGGTTCCCGCCAGGCCCGTGGTCATCCCTGCCGGTGATCCTTCTGTGCTTTTCACGGCTGCAGTTGATCCATGGGGGGCACCTGCAATGGCCTCGCTGAATCCGCTTTCTCTTGGATCCTTGATGGTGGCTACAGCCAGGTCCGTGGTCATCCCTGCCGCTGATCCATCGGCACTTTTCACGGCTGCAGTTGATCCAAGGGGGGCACCTGCAGTGGCCTCGCCGGATCCGCTTTTTCCTGGATCCTTGACCGTGGCTCCCGCCAGGTCCGTGGTCATCCCTGCCGCTGATTCTTCGGAGCTTTTCACGGCTGCACTTGATGTGTGGTGGCACCTGCAATGACCTCGCCGGATCCGCTTTCTCCAGGATCCTTGATGGTGGCTCCTTGATCGTGGCTCCAGCCAGGCCCATGGCCATTCCTGCCACTGTTCCTTCGTCGCTTTTCACGGCGGTAGTAGATCCATGGTGGGTACCTGCAATGGCCTCGCCGGATCTGCTTTCTCCTGGATCCTGGATAATGGCTCCCGCCAGGCCCATGGGCAACCCTGCCGCTGATCCTTCGGCGCTTTTCACGCCTGCAGTTGATCCATCGGGGATACCTGCAGTGGCCTCGCCGGATCCGCTTTCTCCTGGATCCTTGATGGTGGCTCCCGCCAGGCCCATGGTCATTCCTCCTGCTGATCCTTCGGCACTTTTTGTGGCTCCAGTCACGTCACGAAGCTTGTGAAGCCCAGCCTCATCCTGATCCCTTTCTCTGTGGAGCTCTGTGGTCTGAGCCAAGGGGAGGAGAATCAGGTAAGTTAGAGATGACAGAAAGTGAGATCTGAACTGTCTGCTCCTCTCTCATCCTGGAGCTGAGCAACTCAAGGGCTTATACTTAGAATAACCTTTGAGATCACCCAGTCTAAGCTCCCATTGGATGCTAGATCCCATCTACTGCACCGCTCTCAAACGGCCACTCCATTTTACTTGAACAGTCCCAGGGTCAGGGAAAGCACTGATACAGTTCTCCATGATACACACTTTAATTTTATACCCTTGTGCTTCTCTCTCTGCAGGACAGACTCCTAGAAGTGGGGTTCCCGGGTCAAGGGATGCACACCTTCTGCATTTTGGTGACTCCACGGGTTGGGCTGATTTGAATCAGCATGTCGGCGTCACGGGGAGACACAATGAAGGAAGGACTTCCTAACTGTGAATGATGTTCCACAACTGATGAGACTACCTGGGCTGGGGTAAGTGTTCAAGAAGAGACCAGACAGTCAGGATGCTGTAGGAGGGATTACAGCCCTGGTGAGGAGACCAGTGCAGCTGATATGATACCTAAGGTCTCTCTGAAATTCAGCCCTGTGGGACAAGGTGGAGAAGCACTCGGAACCTCTCCAGTGTGGTGAATCCCATAGTGATAGCTCGTTTGTCCCTGACCCTTTTCAACAATAGAAGGTATTTCCCAGGTGAGTCTCAGAGAGCACCAAAGGCTATGAAGGACCAGCTTTGCCCTGCTCTCCCAAAGCACCCTGCCCCGTGTTCTTGAGTCTCTGTGGGTGCTTCCCACTAGGATTTTGGCATCCTCTGTAGTCGCTGCATCTCCAGTTTGGAGCATCAGGGTACTGCTGTAACTGTCTACCGGTGGTCTCAGGATATAGACAAGCTTTTCCCAATGGGAAAAGAGGTCTTTTTGTGCATCGGAAGAGGGGCACAGCTGCAGATAGAAAGTCCGGCCGGTAGCAAGATTCAGGCACAGCTGCTGTTTCTCACGGTTGTGGATGGAGATCTTGACAAACTTCAAGGGAAGCAGCCTGGTGAGCTCTAGGGTCTTCACGGGCTTGCAACCTCTCCCCTTGGTGATCCCGGCGCATCTGACATGCTCTTCACAGACTTTCGTTGTTCGGGCCAGCAGCATGACGTCAGGTAGTGGGAAGAGGGGGCTGGTGGATGCGACACCCACAGTCACCCTTCGGACGCGGTTGTCTAGGTCAATCAGTTCTCCTTTCTTGCTGACCTGGATAAAGTCGCTCTCAAACATGGGAGCGTACTTGAAAATGTCATACTCTCCTCCCTCGTACAGTTGTCGTTGCAGGACCCCCATGGAGGTCCTCAACACCCCCACTGAACAGTAGCTATTGGCCGTGTAATGAGGTAAACTCTCACTGCTCATGGCTCTCTTCGTTCAAGACAGAGCCACCAGCCACAAATTGAGTCTCGGAGAGAGAGAGGGAACGAAAGCAACTCGTCACCTCCCTGCAGGACTCTGCCAGAGTCTCTTGGCCCGACCATATTTATACCGCAAGTCCTTTGTGACCCGTCACCATCACATCGCACACCCCTTTGTTGAGCCTCCAAGTCCCCACCCCCTTGGGGCAGGCTCACCAGCCTCCCCCTAAACCAAGCACCATGTCCATAGGGAACAGGCTGACCCTGCCAGGGTATAGGTGTGGGTAGGCTGGATAGTCTTTCTACTCAAAAGGTTGAGAAAACCCTCCTGCTTTTGTAAATATCTGGGTGGTTTCCAGTCTTGTTGTTGTTACAAATCTCCCTGCAGGGGTCATCTTCGTGCTTCTGCTGAATGATGTCCTGGGGATAAAATCCTGGAAGTGGACTGTGTACTTGCTAAGGGCAGGCATCCTATGGGAATTGCTGTTCTCTGTGTCCCCAGCGTATATAGCACAGTGCTGGCAGGAACTTAGAAAGAGTGCTACGTGTCAGAGTCCCACTGGTACTGTCATTTCCAGGATATGGAGAATTTTCTCACCCATTTTCTCTTTTCAAGGAGGCTAACTTTTGTTTATATTTATATTTATATTTATATTTTTTACAGTTTTAGAAACTTTTTATTGTGAAATATAACACACATTCATGAAAGTGCAGAAAGCATAAATATAGCTTAATGAGTAACAAGAAAGTGAACACCCTTGTAGCTGCCACCCAGAGCAAGAAATAGAACCCTGCCAGCCCCTCTTCTGCATGCTCCCTCCCCACAAAGGTAACCCAAACTTGGATTGTATTTATTTTCTTTTCCTTCTTCTTTTTTATTGATGTATAGTTGATTTACAATGTTGTGTTAATTTGTGTTGTGTTAATTTCTTCGGTTAATTTCTGATTCAGTTTTTTGTATACATACATTCTTTTTCCTATTCTTTTCCATTATGGTTTATCACAGGATACTGAATATAGTTCTCTGTGCTCTACAGTAGGACCCTGCTGTTTATCCATCCTGTAGTTTGTATCTGCTAATCCCAAACTCCCAATCCTTCCCTCCTTGACCCCTGCTTGTTTTTTTTTTTTTTTTTTTTTTTTTTTTTGCGGTACGCGGGCCTCTCACTGTTGTGGCCTCTCTCGTTGCGGAGCACAGGCTCCGGAGCCATGGCTCACGGGCCCAGCCGCTCCGCGGCATGTGGGGCCCTCCCGGACCGGGGCACGAACCCGTGTCCCCTGTGTCGGCAGGCAGACTCCCAACCACTGCGCCACCAGGGAAGCCCGAAGCTGAGCTCTTGAACTGGAGTGACCCTTCCGAGAGGGTCTGTGTTGGGCTACGACGGCCTGACCTTCACACTCCACATCAATCATTTCTTGCCGTGCACCTCGGGTGAGGAACCCAGGCAATTTCCAAACTCACTGCCAGCTGAAGGCTTTCTGTGGGATGCACCCCCAGCAGCTGGGGCCACAAGTCCTTCGTTGAAGAAATGCACCCCACGTGGATATTTCAAATGGAACGGTGTCTTTCAAAGCATACCCTCCAATCTCCTCATTATATAGATCCTGTGGCCCCAAATAGGAAGTAACATAAAGTCCCATATTAACAACCCCCCCAGCCAAATACTTCTTTTCACAGAAACCACAGTACCCTCCACAAAGTGCACATTTGATCAGGCCACTCCCCTCTTGAAAACATATCATGGCTTTGCATCACTCCAAGGTCAGAAATCAAACTCCTTTAAATGGACCTCAAAGCCTTGCATGGCGTGGCCCCTGCTGTGTTCCCCAGCATCACATCACGCTTGCTGTGCCAGCCACGACACTGCCTTCAATATGCCTCCCACCGTAGCACATCTTCAACAATCCTGTGAATGACCTTATTTTGCTGTAGGGAAAAAAACCCTTTCTAGTATGTATGTGTGTTGCCAGACTTGAAGTTTGGGACATTGGTTAGTTTGTAATCAACCATCCATTGCCTAATTGCACTTGCAGCTGCAGAATTGCTACCACGGTGATGAATATTGCTGTCCAAAATATTGGCCTTTATCTGATAGGGTGTACTGACTTGATACCCAAATTGATGTCTCCCTCCAGAGGAAGATGCCTGTCGCTTTGAAATACGTAGGTATCTGTGCATGTGTCTCTTGATGAACCGTCAAGATAGAAAAGGAAATCCAGAGCAAGTGCCAGGCAGGGCACGTTGCGGTGGGCAAGTCCCCACCTCCACTTTACTACTGCACTGGAGGTGTAAATTGTGTCAACTGTGGGTCTGCTCAGCTAACGCCCTGCATAGTGGACTAACTAGGTTCACGTTAAAGAAGTCCTTTGGGGTGAGGGAGTGAGAATGCCTAATACAGGCTAAGAAAGACAAAAGGTAAAGCCAAGGGTACAGAATCCTAAGATGAAGCTGTTTTAAGTAGGCTGATTCAGCCTCTGGCATAGTGAAAATCTGGGGCTCTGAGTCAAAGGCTTTGGAAAGAGTTCCCCTTTATCTCCCTCCTCTACCCCATAACTCCTCACATTTCCGGAAGGCTTCCCCCAAACCCCTCTCAGGTCTTAGAGAACATGGCTCTTTCTCTCCTCTTACCAAGACCCACTGCTTCAAGAGGTAACTCCCAGGACACATTGATCCCCACAATCTATTGGTCTTTGTGTATCGGAAATCACAAGATGGGATTTTCCAGCCACCCACCAGAGCAACTGAGAAGGGCTTCCTCTCATCCTCCCAAGCTACCACTCCTCCCAGAATCCGTATCTTATTTCTCACCTCCTCCACCTCTACCACTTAATTTGCTCTGCAGAGAAAGTCCCTAAGTTTTACTGGAAACCCAACTTCCATCCTAGTAGACCCTGTTGTCACAGAAGGGAATGAGCAGAGAATTGCAAGGCTAGCAGATGACTCCCCGGTTCATACAAAGACACATGGGGCTTCCCTGGTGGCGCAGTGGTTGGGAGTCCGCCTGCCGATGCAGGGGGCACGGGTTCGTGTCCCTGTCCGGGAAGATCCTACATGCCGTGGAGCCGCTGGGCCCGTGAGCCATGGCCGCTGAGCCTGTGCGTCCGGAGCCTGTGCTCCGCAATGGGAGAGGCCACAGCAGCGAGAGGCCCGCATACCGCAAAAAAAAAAAAAAACCGCAAAACAAAAAACACACATGGTTCTCAGAGGCATTCTTCTCAAATCCGACGGTTGTTAACTGTTATCAACAGTTACTCTAATCCAACTGTCATCAAGTGTTGTTAACAATTTAATGATTTTCATGGACTCATGAAATTTATTTACAACTTTTTTTTAAACTGGAAAGACTTTTTTATGATGGACATTTAAAAATGCATAATCTCAGTATGAAATGAGATTTCATAATCTCATTTATGATTTTTTTTATTTTTAGAATCGCTTTCCACATGCATACATAATTTGCATAGTTCATCAGTACAGAGCATTTTGGATTATTCTGTTATTCCTTAGCAATATATCTAAACCTTTCTTGTGTTCCTGGATAGTGAGTATTTATGTCCCTTAGTTTCTTTATGTTATAGTTCTTGAAAGATATCTTTCAGACTTTGTCATCCATCTCTTGTGCATATATTGAAAGGAAAACAACAGTGAAACAAATTGGTTGAGATATTTCTAAGGCAGTGACTGCCACTTGGCTGACAGCAGTATAAGAATCATCCTGATGTCAGAGACGTTAAAATAAAATGGAAACGATAATACATTCCCATGGACATACCGCTTTGCATAATAGCTTTTCCTCCCAGACCATCCCTCCCTTGTTTTGACCCTACAGAAATCCAGTATTGTGAATTTTGTGTTTATCATGTCCTTGTTTTTTTCTCCCCTTTTAGCAAATGTGTGCTAAACAT